>NC_092780.1:14889071-14924071 GCF_047496795.1 Chiloscyllium punctatum | reverse complement strand
GTGAGTATGTGTGTGTGCGTGTGTGGTGTGAGTATGTGTGTGTGTGCGTGTGTGGTGTGAGTATGTGTGTATGTGCGTGTGTGGTGTGAGTATGTGTGTATGTGCGTGTGTGGTGTGAGTATGTATGTGTGTGTGAGTATGTGTGTATGTATGTGTGTATGTATGTGTGTGTGTGGTGTGGTGTGGTGTGAGTATGTATGTGTGTGGTGTGGTGTGAGTATGTGTGTATGTGTGTGGTGTGAGTATGTGTGTATGTGTGTGTGTGGTGTGATTATGTGTGTATGTATGTGTGTGGGTGGTGTGAGTATGTGGTTGTGTGTGGGTGGTGTGAGTATGTGGGTGTGTGTGGGTGGTGTGAGTATGTGGGTGTGTGTGTGGTGGGTGTGGTGTATGTGGTGTGGGTGTGTGTGTGTATGTGTGGGGTGTGTGTGTGTTTATGTGTATGTATGTGTGTGTGTGGTTTGAGTATGTGGGTGTGTGTGTGGTGGGTGTTGTGTATGTGGTGTGCCTGTGGTGTGTGTGTGTGGTGTGTGTGTGCGGGGTGTGTGCGTGCGTGGTGTGTGTGTGTGTGTGTGTGTGGTGTATTTGTATGTGTGGTGTGTGTGTGTGTGGTGTGTGTATGTTTGTGTGGTGTGGTGTTTGTATGTTTGTATGGTGTGTTTGTATGTGTGGTGTGTGTATGTATGTGTGGTGTGTGTGTATGTGTGATGTGTGGTGTGTGTGTATGTGTGATGTGTGGTGTGTGTGTATGTGTGATGTGTGGTGTGTGTGTATGTGTGATGTGTGGTGTGTGTGTATGTGTGGTGTGTGGGTGTGGTGTGTGTATGTGTGGTGCGTGGGCGTATGTGTGGTGTGTGTATATGCATGTGTGTGTGTGGTGTGTGCGTATGTGTAGTGTGTGTGTGTATGCATGGTGTGTGTGTGGGTGTGTGTGCGGTGTGTGTATATGTGTGTGTGTGGAGTGTGTGTATATGCACGTGTGTGGTGTGTGTGTGTTTGTGGTGCGTGTGTGTGGTGTGTGTGTGCGTGGTGTATGTGTGGTGTGTGTGTTTGTGTGTATGTGTGGTGTGTGTGTTTGTGTGTATGTGTGGTGTGTGTGTTTGTGTGATGGGTGTGGTGTGTGTGTTTGTGTGGTGGGTGTGGTGTGTGTGGTGTTTGTGTGGGTGTGGTGGGTGTGTGTGGTGTGTGTGTATGTGTGGTTTGTATGTGGTGTGTGTGTATGTGTGGTTTGTATGTGGTGTGTGTGTATGTGTGGTTTGTATGTGGTGTGTGTGTATGTGTGGTTTGTATGTGGTGTGTGTGTATGTGTGGTTTGTGTGTGGTGTGTGTGTATGTGTGGTGTGTGTGGGTATGTGTGCAGTGTGTGTGTATGTGTGTGTGTGTGTGCGGTGTGTGTATATGTGTGTGTGTGCGCAGTGTGTGGTCTGTGTGGTGTGTGTGCTGGGTGGTTGTGGTGGGTGTGTGTGGTGTGTGTGTTATGTGTGTGTGTTATGTGTGTGTGTTATGTGTGTGTGGTGTGTGTGTTATGTGTGTGTGGTGTGTGTGTTATGTGTGTGTGTTATGTGTGTGTGGTGTGTGTGTTATGTGTGTGTGGTGTGTGTGTTATGTGTGTGTGTGGTGTGTGTTATGTGTGTGTGTGGTGTGTGTTGTGTGTGTGTGTGGTGTCTGTGTGTGGTGTGCATGTGGTGTATGTGTGTGTGGTGTGTGGTGTGTGTGTGTGGGGTGCGTGTGGTGTGTGTGTGGGGGGTGCGTGTGGTGTATGTGTGTGTGGTGTGTGTGTATGGTGTGTGTGTTTGTGGTGGGTGGTTGTGGTGTGTGTGTGTGGTGTGTGTGGTGTGTGTGTGGTGTGTGTTATGTGTGGTGTGTGGTGTGTGGTGTGTGGTGTGTGTTATGTGTGTGTGGTGTGTGTTATGTTTGTGTGGTGTGCGTTATGTGTGTGTGGTGTGTGTGTGGGAGTGTATCTGTGTGTGTGGTGTGTGTATCTGTGTGTGTGGTGTGTGTATCTGTGTGTGTGGTGTGTATCTGTGGTGTGTGTTGTGTGTGTGGTTTGTGTTATGGGTGTGTGTGTGGTTTGTATTATGGGTGTGTGTGTATGTGTGTGTGTGGTGTGTGTGTTATGTGTGTGGTGTGAGTATGTGTGTATATATGTGTGTGGTGTGAGTGTGTGTGTATATATGTGTGTGGTGTGGTGTGAGTATGTGTGTATATATGTGTGTGGTGTGGTGTGAGTATGTGTGTATGTGTGTGGTGTGGTGTGAGTATGTGTGTATGTGTGGTGTGTGGTGTATGTGTGGTGTGTGTATATGTGTATGTGTTTGTGTGTGTGTGTGTCTGTGTGTGTGGTGTGAGTATGTGTGTGTGTGTGTGAGTATGTGTGTATGTATGTATGTGTGTGTGTGTGGTGTGGTGTGAGTATGTATGTGTGTGGTGTGGTGTGAGTATGTGTGTATGTGTGTGGTGTGGTGTGAGTATGTGTGTGTGTGTGGTGTGAGTATGTGTGTATGTGTGTGTGTGTGGTGTGAGTATGTGTGTATGTGTGTGTGTGTGGTGTGAGTATGTGTGTATGTGTGTGTGTGTGGTGTGAGTATGTGTGTATGTGTGTGTGTGTGGTGTGAGTATGTGTGTGTGAGTGTGTATGTGTGTGTGTGTGATGTGACTATGTGTGTATGTGTGTGTGTGTGTGAGTATGTGTGTGTGTGTGTGTGTGTGTGTGTGGTGTGAGTGTGTATGTGTGTGTGTGTGATGTGACTATGTGTGTGTGATGTGACTATGTGTGTATGTATGTGTGTGTGTGTGGTGTGAGTATGTGTGTGTGTGTGGTGTGAGTATGTGTGTGTGTATGTGTGTGTGTGGTGTGATTATGTGTGTATGTATGTGTGTGTGTGGTGTGATTATGTGTGTATGTATGTGTATGTGGTGTGAGTATGTGTGTGTGGTGTGGTGTGTGTTATGTGGTGTGTGTTGTGTGTGTGTGGTTTGTGTTATGGGTGTGTGTGGGATTGTGTTATGGGTGTATGTGTGTGGATTGTGTTATGGGTGTGTGTGTGGTTTGTATTATGGGTGTGTGTGTAGGTGTGTATGTATGTGTGTACATGTGTGTGGTGTGCGTATGTCTGTGTATGTGTGTGAGTATGTGTGGTGTGTATGTGTGGTGTGTGGTGTATGTGTGGTGTGTGTGTATGTGTATGTGTTTGTGTGTGTGTGTCTGTGTGTGTGGTGTGAGTGTGTGTGTGTGTGTCTGCGTGTATGGTGTGAGTATGTGTGTATGTATGTATCTGTGTATGTATGTGTGTGTGTGTGGTGTGAGTATGTGTGTATGTGTGTGTGGTGTGAGTATGTGTGTATGTGTGTGTGTGGTATGAGTATGTGTGTATGTGTGTGTGTGGTGTGAGTATGTGTGTGTGTGGTGTGAGTATGTGTGTGTGTATGTATGTATAGATTACTTACAGTGTGGAAACAGGCCCAACAAGTGTGTATATATGTGTGTGGTGTGAGTGTGTGTGTATATATGTGTGTGGTGTGGTGTGAGTATGTGTGTATGTGTGTGGTGTGGTGTGGGTATGTGTGTATGTGTGGTGTGTGTGTATGTGTATGTGTTTGTGTGTGTGTGCCTGTGTGTGGTGTGAGTATGTATGTGTGTGTGAGTATGTGTGTATGTATGTATGTGTGTATGTATGTATGTGTGTGTGTGGTGTGGTGTGAGTATGTATGTGTGTGGTGTGGTGTGAGTATGTGTGTATGCGTGTGGTGTGAGTATGTGTGTGGTTTGGTGTGAGTATGTGTGTATGTGTGTGGTTTGGTGTGAGTATGTGTGTATGTGTGTGTGATGTGAGTATGTGTGTATGTATGTGTGTGTGTGTGGTGTGAGTATGTGTGTATGTGTGTGTGTGGTGTGAGTATGTGTGTGTGTGGTGTGATTATGTGTGTATGTATGTGTGTGTGTGGTGTGATTATGTGTGTATGTATGTGTGTGTGTGGTGTGATTATGTGTGTGTGGTGTGTGTGTGGTGTGAGTATGTGTGTGTGTGTGGTGTAAGTATGTGTGTGTGTGTGGTGTGAGTATGTGTGTGTGTGTGTGTGTGGTGTGAGTATGTGTGTGTGTGTGGTGTGTGTATGTGTGTGTGTGGTGTGTGTATGTGTGTGTGTGTGGTGTGTGTATGTGCGTGTGTGGTCTGAGTATGTGTGTATGTGCGTGTGTGGTGTGAGTATGTGTGTGTGCGTGTGTGGTGTGAGTATGTGTGTGTGTGCGTGTGTGGTGTGAGTATGTGTGTATGTGCGTGTGTGGTGTGAGTATGTATGTGTGTGTGAGTATGTGTGTATGTATGTATGTGTGTATGTATGTGTGTGTGTGGTGTGGTGTGGTGTGAGTATGTGTGTATGTGTGTGGTGTGAGTATGTGTGTATGTGTGTGTGTGGTGTGATTATGTGTGTATGTATGTGTGTGTGTGGTGTGATTATGTGTGTATGTATGTGTGTGGGTGGTGTGAGTATGTGGTTGTGTGTGGGTGGTGTGAGTATGTGGGTGTGTGTGTGTGGTGTGAGTATGTGTGTATGTGTGTGTGTGGTATGAGTATGTGTGTATGTGTGTGTGTGGTGTGAGTATGTGTGTGTGTGGTGTGAGTATGTGTGTGTGTATGTATGTATAGATTACTTACAGTGTGGAAACAGGCCCAACAAGTGTGTATATATGTGTGTGGTGTGAGTGTGTGTGTATATATGTGTGTGGTGTGGTGTGAGTATGTGTGTATGTGTGTGGTGTGGTGTGAGTATGTGTGTATGTGTGTGGTGTGGTGTGGGTATGTGTGTATGTGTGGTGTGTGGTGTATGTGTGGTGTGTGTGTATGTGTATGTGTTTGTGTGTGTGTGCATGTGTGTGGTGTGAGTATGTATGTGTGTGTGAGTATGTGTGTATGTATGTATGTGTGTATGTATGTATGTGTGTGTGTGGTGTGGTGTGAGTATGTATGTGTGTGGTGTGGTGTGAGTATGTGTGTATGCGTGTGGTGTGAGTATGTGTGTGGTTTGGTGTGAGTATGTGTGTATGTGTGTGGTTTGGTGTGAGTATGTGTGTATGTGTGTGGTTTGGTGTGAGTATGTGTGTATGTGTGTGTGATGTGAGTATGTGTGTATGTATGTGTGTGTGTGTGGTGTGAGTATGTGTGTATGTGTGTGTGTGGTGTGAGTATGTGTGTGTGTGGTGTGATTATGTGTGTATGTATGTGTGTGTGTGGTGTGATTATGTGTGTGTGGTGTGTGTGTGGTGTGAGTATGTGTGTGTGTGTGGTGTGAGTATGTGTGTGTGTGTGGTGTGAGTATGTGTGTGTGTGTGGTGTGTGTATGTGTGTGTGTGGTGTGTGTATGTGTGTGTGTGTGGTGTGTGTATGTGCGTGTGTGGTCTGAGTATGTGTGTATGTGCGTGTGTGGTGTGAGTATGTGTGTGTGCGTGTGTGGTGTGAGTATGTGTGTGTGTGCGTGTGTGGTGTGAGTATGTGTGTATGTGCGTGTGTGGTGTGAGTATGTGTGTATGTGCGTGTGTGGTGTGAGTATGTATGTGTGTGTGAGTATGTGTGTATGTATGTGTGTATGTATGTGTGTGTGTGGTGTGGTGTGGTGTGAGTATGTATGTGTGTGGTGTGGTGTGAGTATGTGTGTATGTGTGTGGTGTGAGTATGTGTGTATGTGTGTGTGTGGTGTGATTATGTGTGTATGTATGTGTGTGGGTGGTGTGAGTATGTGGTTGTGTGTGGGTGGTGTGAGTATGTGGGTGTGTGTGGGTGGTGTGAGTATGTGGGTGTGTGTGTGGTGGGTGTGGTGTATGTGGTGTGGGTGTGTGTGTGTATGTGTGGGGTGTGTGTGTGTTTATGTGTATGTATGTGTGTGTGTGGTTTGAGTATGTGGGTGTGTGTGTGGTGGGTGTTGTGTATGTGGTGTGCCTGTGGTGTGTGTGTGTGGTGTGTGTGTGCGGGGTGTGTGCGTGCGTGGTGTGTGTGTGTGTGTGTGTGTGGTGTATTTGTATGTGTGGTGTGTGTGTGTGTGGTGTGTGTATGTTTGTGTGGTGTGGTGTTTGTATGTTTGTATGGTGTGTTTGTATGTGTGGTGTGTGTATGTATGTGTGGTGTGTGTGTATGTGTGATGTGTGGTGTGTGTGTATGTGTGATGTGTGGTGTGTGTGTATGTGTGATGTGTGGTGTGTGTGTATGTGATGTGTGGTGTGTGTGTATGTGTGGTGTGTGGGTGTGGTGTGTGTATGTGTGGTGCGTGGGCGTATGTGTGGTGTGTGTATATGCATGTGTGTGTGTGGTGTGTGCGTATGTGTAGTGTGTGTGTGTATGCATGGTGTGTGTGTGGGTGTGTGTGCGGTGTGTGTATATGTGTGTGTGTGGAGTGTGTGTATATGCACGTGTGTGGTGTGTGTGTGTTTGTGGTGCGTGTGTGTGGTGTGTGTGTGCGTGGTGTATGTGTGGTGTGTGTGTTTGTGTGTATGTGTGGTGTGTGTGTTTGTGTGTATGTGTGGTGTGTGTGTTTGTGTGATGGGTGTGGTGTGTGTGTTTGTGTGGTGGGTGTGGTGTGTGTGGTGTTTGTGTGGGTGTGGTGGGTGTGTGTGGTGTGTGTGTATGTGTGGTTTGTATGTGGTGTGTGTGTATGTGTGGTTTGTATGTGGTGTGTGTGTATGTGTGGTTTGTATGTGGTGTGTGTGTATGTGTGGTTTGTATGTGGTGTGTGTGTATGTGTGGTTTGTGTGTGGTGTGTGTGTATGTGTGGTGTGTGTGGGTATGTGTGCAGTGTGTGTGTATGTGTGTGTGTGTGTGCGGTGTGTGTATATGTGTGTGTGTGCGCAGTGTGTGGTCTGTGTGGTGTGTGTGCTGGGTGGTTGTGGTGGGTGTGTGTGGTGTGTGTGTTATGTGTGTGTGTTATGTGTGTGTGTTATGTGTGTGTGGTGTGTGTGTTATGTGTGTGTGGTGTGTGTGTTATGTGTGTGTGTTATGTGTGTGTGGTGTGTGTGTTATGTGTGTGTGGTGTGTGTGTTATGTGTGTGTGTGGTGTGTGTTATGTGTGTGTGTGGTGTGTGTTGTGTGTGTGTGTGGTGTCTGTGTGTGGTGTGCATGTGGTGTATGTGTGTGTGGTGTGTGGTGTGTGTGTGTGGGGTGCGTGTGGTGTGTGTGTGGGGGGTGCGTGTGGTGTATGTGTGTGTGGTGTGTGTGTATGGTGTGTGTGTTTGTGGTGGGTGGTTGTGGTGTGTGTGTGTGGTGTGTGTGGTGTGTGTGTGGTGTGTGTTATGTGTGGTGTGTGGTGTGTGGTGTGTGGTGTGTGTTATGTGTGTGTGGTGTGTGTTATGTTTGTGTGGTGTGCGTTATGTGTGTGTGGTGTGTGTGTGGGAGTGTATCTGTGTGTGTGGTGTGTGTATCTGTGTGTGTGGTGTGTGTATCTGTGTGTGTGGTGTGTATCTGTGGTGTGTGTTGTGTGTGTGGTTTGTGTTATGGGTGTGTGTGTGGTTTGTATTATGGGTGTGTGTGTATGTGTGTGTGTGGTGTGTGTGTTATGTGTGTGGTGTGAGTATGTGTGTATATATGTGTGTGGTGTGAGTGTGTGTGTATATATGTGTGTGGTGTGGTGTGAGTATGTGTGTATATATGTGTGTGGTGTGGTGTGAGTATGTGTGTATGTGTGTGGTGTGGTGTGAGTATGTGTGTATGTGTGGTGTGTGGTGTATGTGTGGTGTGTGTATATGTGTATGTGTTTGTGTGTGTGTGTGTCTGTGTGTGTGGTGTGAGTATGTGTGTGTGTGTGTGAGTATGTGTGTATGTATGTATGTGTGTGTGTGTGGTGTGGTGTGAGTATGTATGTGTGTGGTGTGGTGTGAGTATGTGTGTATGTGTGTGGTGTGGTGTGAGTATGTGTGTGTGTGTGGTGTGAGTATGTGTGTATGTGTGTGTGTGTGGTGTGAGTATGTGTGTATGTGTGTGTGTGTGGTGTGAGTATGTGTGTATGTGTGTGTGTGTGGTGTGAGTATGTGTGTATGTGTGTGTGTGTGGTGTGAGTATGTGTGTGTGAGTGTGTATGTGTGTGTGTGTGATGTGACTATGTGTGTATGTGTGTGTGTGTGTGAGTATGTGTGTGTGTGTGTGTGTGTGTGTGGTGTGAGTGTGTATGTGTGTGTGTGTGATGTGACTATGTGTGTGTGATGTGACTATGTGTGTATGTATGTGTGTGTGTGTGGTGTGAGTATGTGTGTGTGTGTGGTGTGAGTATGTGTGTGTGTATGTGTGTGTGTGGTGTGATTATGTGTGTATGTATGTGTGTGTGTGGTGTGATTATGTGTGTATGTATGTGTATGTGGTGTGAGTATGTGTGTGTGGTGTGGTGTGTGGTATGTGGTGTGTGTTGTGTGTGTGTGGTTTGTGTTATGGGTGTGTGTGGGATTGTGTTATGGGTGTATGTGTGTGGATTGTGTTATGGGTGTGTGTGTGGTTTGTATTATGGGTGTGTGTGTAGGTGTGTATGTATGTGTGTACATGTGTGTGGTGTGCGTATGTCTGTGTATGTGTGTGAGTATGTGTGGTGTGTGGTGTATGTGTGGTGTGTGTGTATGTGTATGTGTTTGTGTGTGTGTGTCTGTGTGTGTGGTGTGAGTGTGTGTGTGTGTGTCTGCGTGTATGGTGTGAGTATGTGTGTATGTATGTATCTGTGTATGTATGTGTGTGTGTGTGGTGTGAGTATGTGTGTATGTGTGTGTGGTGTGAGTATGTGTGTATGTGTGTGTGTGGTATGAGTATGTGTGTATGTGTGTGTGTGGTGTGAGTATGTGTGTGTGTGGTGTGAGTATGTGTGTGTGTATGTATGTATAGATTACTTACAGTGTGGAAACAGGCCCAACAAGTGTGTATATATGTGTGTGGTGTGAGTGTGTGTGTATATATGTGTGTGGTGTGGTGTGAGTATGTGTGTATGTGTGTGGTGTGGTGTGGGTATGTGTGTATGTGTGGTGTGTGTGTATGTGTATGTGTTTGTGTGTGTGTGCCTGTGTGTGGTGTGAGTATGTATGTGTGTGTGAGTATGTGTGTATGTATGTATGTGTGTATGTATGTATGTGTGTGTGTGGTGTGGTGTGAGTATGTATGTGTGTGGTGTGGTGTGAGTATGTGTGTATGCGTGTGGTGTGAGTATGTGTGTGGTTTGGTGTGAGTATGTGTGTATGTGTGTGGTTTGGTGTGAGTATGTGTGTATGTGTGTGTGATGTGAGTATGTGTGTATGTATGTGTGTGTGTGTGGTGTGAGTATGTGTGTATGTGTGTGTGTGGTGTGAGTATGTGTGTGTGTGGTGTGATTATGTGTGTATGTATGTGTGTGTGTGGTGTGATTATGTGTGTATGTATGTGTGTGTGTGGTGTGATTATGTGTGTGTGGTGTGTGTGTGGTGTGAGTATGTGTGTGTGTGGTGTAAGTATGTGTGTGTGTGTGGTGTGAGTATGTGTGTGTGTGTGTGTGTGGTGTGAGTATGTGTGTGTGTGTGGTGTGTGTATGTGTGTGTGTGGTGTGTGTATGTGTGTGTGTGTGGTGTGTGTATGTGCGTGTGTGGTCTGAGTATGTGTGTATGTGCGTGTGTGGTGTGAGTATGTGTGTGTGCGTGTGTGGTGTGAGTATGTGTGTGTGTGCGTGTGTGGTGTGAGTATGTGTGTATGTGCGTGTGTGGTGTGAGTATGTATGTGTGTGTGAGTATGTGTGTATGTATGTATGTGTGTATGTATGTGTGTGTGTGGTGTGGTGTGGTGAGTATGTGTGTATGTGTGTGGTGTGAGTATGTGTGTATGTGTGTGTGTGGTGTGATTATGTGTGTATGTATGTGTGTGTGTGGTGTGATTATGTGTGTATGTATGTGTGTGGGTGGTGTGAGTATGTGGTTGTGTGTGGGTGGTGTGAGTATGTGGGTGTGTGTGGGTGGTGTGAGTATGTGGGTGTGTGTGTGGTGGGTGTGGTGTATGTGGTGTGGGTGTGTGTGTGTATGTGTGGGGTGTGTGTGTGTTTATGTGTATGTATGTGTGTGTGTGGTTTGAGTATGTGGGTGTGTGTGTGGTGGGTGTTGTGTATGTGGTGTGCCTGTGGTGTGTGTGTGTGGTGTGTGTGTGCGGGGTGTGTGCGTGCGTGGTGTGTGTGTGTGGTGTATTTGTATGTGTGGTGTGTGTGTGTGTGGTGTGTGTATGTTTGTGTGGTGTGGTGTGTGTATGTTTGTATGGTGTGTTTGTATGTGTGGTGTGTGTGTGTATATGTTTGTGTGGTGTGTGTATGTGTATGGTGTGTGTATGTATGTGTGGTGTGTGTGTATGTGTGATGTGTGGTGTGTGTGTATGTGTGATGTGTGGTGTGTGTGTATGTGTGATGTGTGGTGTGTGTGTATGTGTGATGTGTGGTGTGTGTGTATGTGTGATGTGTGGTGTGTGTGTATGTGTGATGTGTGGTGTGTGTGTATGTGTGGTGTGTGGGTGTGGTGTGTGTATGTGTGGTGTGTGGGCGTATGTGTGGTGTGTGTATATGCATGTGTGTGTGTGGTGTGTGCGTATGTGTAGTGTGTGTGTGTATGCATGGTGTGTGTGTGGGTGTGTGTGCGGTGTGTGTATATGTGTGTGTGTGGAGTGTGTGTATATGCACGTGTGTGGTGTGTGTGTGTTTGTGGTGCGTGTGTGTGGTGTGTGTGTGGTGTGTGTGTTTGTGTGTATGTGTGGTGTGTGTGTTTGTATGTGTGGTGTGTGTGTTTGTGTGATGGGTGTGGTGTGTGTGTTTGTGTGGTGGGTGTGGTGTGTGTGGTGTTTGTGTGGGTGTGGTGGGTGTGTGTGGTGTGTGTGTATGTGTGGTTTGTATGTGGTGTGTGTGTATGTGTGGTTTGTATGTGGTGTGTGTGTATGTGTGGTTTGTGTGTGGTGTGTGTGTATGTGTGGTGTGTGTGGGTATGTGTGCAGTGTGTGTGTATGTGTGTGTGTGTGCGGTGTGTGTATATGTGTGTGTGTGCGCAGTGTGTGGTCTGTGTGGTGTGTGTGCTGGGTGGTTGTGGTGGGTGTGTGTGGTGTGTGTGTTATGTGTGTGTGTTATGTGTGTGTGTTATGTGTGTGTGTTATGTGTGTGTGGTGTGTGTGTTATGTGTGTGTGGTGTGTGTGTTATGTGTGTGTGTAGTGTGTGTTGTGTGTGTGTGGTGTGTGTTGTGTGTGTGTGTGGTGTCTGTGTGTGGTGTGCATGTGGTGTATGTGTGTGTGGTGTGTGGTGTGTGTGTGTGGGGTGCATGTGGTGTGTGTGTGGGGGGTGCGTGTGGTGTATGTGTGTGTGGTGTGTGTGTATGGTGTGTGTGTTTGTGGTGGGTGGTTGTGGTGTGTGTGTGTGGTGTGTGTGGTGTGTGTGTGGTGTGTGTTATGTGTGTGTGTGGTGTGTGGTGTGTGGTGTGTGTTATGTGTGTGTGGTGTGTGTTATGTTTGTGTGGTGTGCGTTATGTGTGTGTGGTGTGTGTGTGGGAGTGTATCTGTGTGTGTGGTGTGTGTATCTGTGTGTGTGGTGTGTGTATCTGTGTGTGTGGTGTGTATCTGTGGTGTGTGTTGTGTGTGTGGTTTGTGTTATGGGTGTGTGTGTGGTTTGTATTATGGGTGTGTGTGTATGTGTGTGTGTGGTGTGTGTGTTATGTGTGTGGTGTGAGTATGTGTGTATATATGTGTGTGGTGTGAGTGTGTGTGTATATATGTGTGTGGTGTGAGTGTGTGTGTATATATGTGTGTGGTGTGGTGTGAGTATGTGTGTATATATGTGTGTGGTGTGGTGTGAGTATGTGTGTATGTGTGTGGTGTGGTGTGAGTATGTGTGTATGTGTGTGGTGTGGTGTGAGTATGTGTGTATGTGTGGATGTGTGGTGTGTGGTGTATGTGTGGTGTGTGTATATGTGTATGTGTTTGTGTGTGTGTGTGTCTGTGTGTGTGGTGTGAGTATGTGTGTGTGTGTGTGAGTATGTGTGCATGTATGTATGTGTGTGTGTGTGGTGTGGTGTGAGTATGTATGTGTGTGGTGTGGTGTGAGTATGTGTGTATGTGTGTGGTGTGGTGTGAGTATGTGTGTGTGTGTGGTGTGAGTATGTGTGTATGTGTGTGTGTGGTGTGAGTATGTGTGTATGTGTGTGTATGTGAGTATGTGTGTATGTGTGTGTGTGGTGTGAGTGTGTATGTGTGTGTGTGTGATGTGACTATGTGTGTATGTGTGTGTGTGGTGTGAGTATGTGTGTATGTGTGTGTGTGTGGTGTGAGTGTGTATGTGTGTGTGTGTGTGTGATGTGACTATGTGTGTATGTATGTGTGTGTGTGTGGTGTGAGTATGTATGTGTGTGTGTGTGGTGTGATTATGTGTGTGTGTGTGTGTGGTGTGATTATGTGTGTATGTATGTGTGTGTGTGGTGTGATTATGTGTGTATGTATGTGTGTGTGTGGTGTGATTATGTGTGTATGTATGTGTATGTGGTGTGAGTATGTGTGTGTGTAGGTATGTATGTATGTATGTGTGTGTGTGGTGTGAGTATGTGTGTATATATGTGTGTGGTGTGAGTATGTGTGTATATATGTGTGTGGTGTGAGTGTGTGTGTATATATGTGTGTGGTGTGAGTGTGTGTGTATATATGTGTGTGGTGTGGTGTGAGTATGTGTGTATGTGTATGGTGTGGTGTGGGTATGTGTGTATGTGTGGTGTGTGGTGTATGTGTGGTGTGTGTGTATGTGTATGTGTTTGTGTGTGTGTGCCTGTGTGTGGTGTGAGTATGTATGTGTGTGTGAGTATGTGTGTATGTATGTATGTGTGTATGTATGTGTGTGTGTGTGTGGTGTGGTGTGAGTATGTATGTGTGTGGTGTGGTGTGAGTATGTATGTGTGTGGTGTGGTGTGAGTATGTGTGTATGTGTGTGGTGTATGTGTGTGGTTTGGTGTGAGTATGTGTGTATGTGTGTGGTTTGGTGTGAGTATGTGTGTATGTGTGTGTGTGTGTGGTTTGAGTGTGTATGTGTGTGTGTGTGTGTGTGATGTGACTATGTGTGTATGTATGTGTGTGTGTGTGGTGTGAGTATGTGTGTGTGTGTGTGTGTGGTGTGAGTATATGTGTGTGTGTGTGTGTGGTGTGATTATGTGTGTGTGTGTATGTGTGTGTGTGGTGTGATTATGTGTGTATGTATGTGTGTGTGTGGTGTGATTATGTGTGTATGTATGTGTGTGTGTGGTGTGATTATGTGTGTATGTATGTGTGTGTGTGGTGTGATTATGTGTGTGTGGTGTGTGGTGTGTGTATGTGTGTGTGTGGTGTGTGTGTGTGGTGTGTGGTGTGTGTATGTGTGTGTGTGGTGTGTGGTGTGTGTATGTGTGTGTGTGGTGTGATTATGTGTGTATGTATGTGTGTGTGTGGTGTGATTATGTGTGTATGTATGTGTGTGTGTGGTGTGATTATGTGTGTGTGGTGTGTGGTGTGTGTGTGGTGTGTGTATGTGTGTGTGTGGTGTGTGTGTGTGGTGTGTGGTGTGTGTATGTGTGTGTGTGGTGTGTGGTGTGTGTATGTGTGTGTGTGGTGTGATTATGTGTGTATGTGTGTGTGTGGTGTGATTATGTGTGTATATATGTGTGTGGTGTGAGTGTGTGTGTATATATGTGTGTGGTGTGAGTGTGTGTGTATATATGTGTGTGGTGTGGTGTGAGTATGTGTGTATGTGTGTGGTGTGGTGTGAGTATGTGTGTATGTGTGTGGTGTGGTGTGAGTATGTGTGTATGTGTGGTGTGTGGTGTGAGTATGTGTGTATGTGTGGTGTGTGGTGTATGTGTGGTGTGTGTATATGTGTATGTGTTTGTGTGTGTGTGTGTCTGTGTGTGTGGTGTGAGTATGTGTGTGTGTGTGTGTGAGTATGTGTGTATGTATGTATGTGTGTGTGTGTGGTGTGGTGTGAGTATGTGTGTATGTGTGTGGTGTGGTGTGAGTATGTGTGTGTGTGTGGTGTGAGTATGTGTGTATGTGTGTGTGTGTGTATGTGTGTGTGTGTGGTGTGAGTATGTGTGTATGTGTGTATGTGTGTGTGTGTGGTGTGAGTGTGTGTGTGTGTGTGATGTGACTATGTCTGTATGTATGTGTGTGTGTGTGGTGTGAGTATGTGTGTATGTATGTGTGTGTGTGTGGTGTGGTGTGAGTATGTATGTGTGTGGTGTGGTGTGAGTATGTGTGTATGTGTGTGGTGTGGTGTGAGTATGTGTGTGTGTGGTGTGAGTATGTGTGTATGTGTGTGTGTGTGGTGTGAGTATGTGTGTATGTGTGTGTGTGTGGTGTGAGTATGTGTGTATGTGTGTGTGTGTGAGTATGTGTGTATGTGTGTGTGTGTGGTGTGAGTGTGTATGTGTGTGTGTGTGATGTGACTATGTGTGTATGTGTGTGTGTGTGTGTGTGGTGTGACTATGTGTGTATGTGTGTGTGTGTGGTGTGAGTATGTGTGTATGTGTGTGTGTGGTGTGAGTGTGTATGTGTGTGTGTGTGTGTGATGTGACTATGTCTGTATGTATGTGTGTGTGTGTGGTGTGAGTATGTGTGTATGTATGTATGTGTGTGTGTGTGGTGTGGTGTGAGTATGTATGTGTGTGGTGTGGTGTGAGTATGTGTGTGGTGTGGTGTGAGTATGTGTGTGTGTGTGGTGTGAGTATGTGTGTATGTGTGTGTGTGTGGTGTGAGTATGTGTGTATGTGTGTGTGTGTGGTGTGAGTATGTGTGTATGTGTGTGTGTGTGAGTATGTGTGTATGTGTGTGTGTGTGAGTATGTGTGTATGTGTGTGTGTGTGGTGTGAGTGTGTATGTGTGTGTGTGTGTGATGTGACTATGTGTGTATGTGTGTGTGTGTGGTGTGAGTGTGTGTGTGTGTGTGTGTGTGGTGTGAGTGTGTATGTGTGTGTGTGTGATGTGACTATGTGTGTGTGATGTGACTATGTGTGTATGTATGTGTGTGTGTGTGGTGTGAGTATGTGTGTGTGTGTGTGTGGTGTGAGTATGTGTGTATGTATGTGTGTGTGTGGTGTGATTATGTGTGTATGTATGTGTGTGTGTGGTGTGATTATGTGTGTATGTATGTGTGTGTGTGGTGTGATTATGTGTGTATGTATGTGTGTGTGTGGTGTGATTATGTGTGTATGTATGTGTGTGTGTGGTGTGATGTGTGTATGTATGTGTGTGGGTGGTGTGAGTATGTGGTTGTGTGTGGGTGGTGTGAGTATGTGGGTGTGTGTGGGTGGTGTGAGTATGTGGGTGTGTGTGTGGTGGGTGTGGTGTATGTGGTGTGGGTGTGTGTGTGTATGTGTGGGGTGTGTGTGTGTTTATGTGTATGTATGTGTGTGTGTGGTTTGAGTATGTGGGTGTGTGTGTGGTGGGTGTTGTGTATGTGGTGTGCCTGTGGTGTGTGTGTGTGGTGTGTGTGTGCGGGGTGTGTGCGTGCGTGGTGTGTGTGTGTGTGTGTGTGGTGTATTTGTATGTGTGGTGTGTGTGTGTGTGGTGTGTGTATGTTTGTGTGGTGTGGTGTGTGTATGTTTGTATGGTGTGTTTGTATGTGTGGTGTGTGTGTGTATGTGTATGGTGTGTGTATGTGTGATGTGTGGTGTGTGTGTATGTGTGATGTGTGGTGTGTGTGTATGTGTGATGTGTGGTGTGTGTGTATGTGTGATGTGTGGTGTGTGTGTATGTGTGATGTGTGGTGTGTGTGTATGTGTGGTGTGTGGGTGTGGTGTGTGTATGTGTGGTGCGTGGGCGTATGTGTGGTGTGTGTATATGCATGTGTGTGTGTGGTGTGTGCGTATGTGTAGTGTGTGTGTGTATGCATGGTGTGTGTGTGGGTGTGTGTGCGGTGTGTGTATATGTGTGTGTGTGGAGTGTGTGTATATGCACGTGTGTGGTGTGTGTGTGTTTGTGGTGCGTGTGTGTGGTGTGTGTGTGCGTGGTGTATGTGTGGTGTGTGTGTTTGTGTGTATGTGTGGTGTGTGTGTTTGTATGTGTGGTGTGTGTGTTTGTGTGATGGGTGTGGTGTGTGTGTTTGTGTGGTGGGTGTGGTGTGTGTGGTGTTTGTGTGGGTGTGGTGGGTGTGTGTGGTGTGTGTGTATGTGTGGTTTGTATGTGGTGTGTGTGTATGTGTGGTTTGTATGCGGTGTGTGTGTATGTGTGGTTTGTATGTGGTGTGTGTGTATGTGTGGTTTGTATGTGGTGTGTGTGTATGTGTGGTTTGTATGTGGTGTGTGTGTATGTGTGGTTTGTGTGTGGTGTGTGTGTGTATGTGTGGTGTGTGTGGGTATGTGTGCAGTGTGTGTGTATGTGTGTGTGTGTGTGCGGTGTGTGTATATGTGTGTGTGTGCGCAGTGTGTGGTCTGTGTGGTGTGTGTGCTGGGTGGTTGTGGTGGGTGTGTGTGGTGTGTGTGTTATGTGTGTGTGTTATGTGTGTGTGGTGTGTGTGTTATGTGTGTGTGTTGTGTGTGTTATGTGTGTGTGTTATGTGTGTGTGGTGTGTGTGTTATGTGTGTGTGGTGTGTGTGTTATGTGTGTGTGTAGTGTGTGTTGTGTGTGTGTGGTGTGTGTTGTGTGTGTGTGTGGTGTCTGTGTGTGGTGTGCATGTGGTGTATGTGTGTGTGGTGTGTGGTGTGTGTGTGTGGGGTGCGTGTGGTGTATGTGTGTGTGGTGTGTGTGTATGGTGTGTGTGTTTGTGGTGGGTGGTTGTGGTGTGTGTGTGTGGTGTGTGTGGTGTGTGTGTGGTGTGTGTTATGTGTGTGTGTGGTGTGTGGTGTGTGGTGTGTGTTATGTGTGTGTGGTGTGTGTTATGTTTGTGTGGTGTGCGTTATGTGTGTGTGGTGTGTGTGTGGGAGTGATTCTGTGTGTGTGGTGTGTGTATCTGTGTGTGTGGTGTGTGTATCTGTGTGTGTGGTGTGTATCTGTGGTGTGTGTTGTGTGTGTGGTTTGTGTTATGGGTGTGTGTGTGGTTTGTATTATGGGTGTGTGTGTATGTGTGTGTGTGGTGTGTGTGTTATGTGTGTGGTGTGAGTATGTGTGTATATATGTGTGTGGTGTGAGTGTGTGTGTATATATGTGTGTGGTGTGGTGTGAGTGTGTGTGTATATATGTGTGTGGTGTGGTGTGAGTATGTGTGTATATATGTGTGTGGTGTGGTGTGAGTATGTGTGTATGTGTGTGGTGTGGTGTGAGTATGTGTGTATGTGTGTGGTGTGGTGTGAGTATGTGTGTATGTGTGGTGTGTGGTGTATGTGTGGTGTGTGTATATGTGTATGTGTTTGTGTGTGTGTGTGTCTGTGTGTGTGGTGTGAGTATGTGTGTGTGTGTGTGAGTATGTGTGTATGTATGTATGTGTGTGTGTGTGGTGTGGTGTGAGTATGTATGTGTGTGGTGTGGTGTGAGTATGTGTGTATGTGTGTGGTGTGGTGTGAGTATGTGTGTGTGTGTGGTGTGAGTATGTGTGTATGTGTGTGTGTGGTGTGAGTATGTGTGTATGTGTGTGTATGTGAGTATGTGTGTATGTGTGTGTGTGGTGTGAGTGTGTATGTGTGTGTGTGTGATGTGACTATGTGTGTATGTGTGTGTGTGGTGTGAGTATGTGTGTATGTGTGTGTGTGTGGTGTGAGTGTGTATGTGTGTGTGATGTGACTATGTGTGTATGTATGTGTGTGTGTGTGGTGTGAGTATGTGTGTGTGTGTGTGTGGTGTGATTATGTGTGTATGTATGTGTGTGTGTGGTGTGATTATGTGTGTATGTATGTGTGTGTGTGGTGTGATTATGTGTGTATGTATGTGTATGTGGTGTGAGTATGTGTGTGTGTAGGTATGTATGTATGTGTGTGTGTGGTGTGAGTATGTGTGTATATATGTGTGTGGTGTGAGTATGTGTGTATATATGTGTGTGGTGTGAGTGTGTGTGTATATATGTGTGTGGTGTGAGTGTGTGTGTATATATGTGTGTGGTGTGGTGTGAGTATGTGTGTATGTGTATGGTGTGGTGTGGGTATGTGTGTATGTGTGGTGTGTGGTGTATGTGTGGTGTGTGTGTATGTGTATGTGTTTGTGTGTGTGTGCCTGTGTGTGGTGTGAGTATGTATGTGTGTGTGAGTATGTGTGTATGTATGTATGTGTGTATGTATGTGTGTGTGTGTGTGGTGTGGTGTGAGTATGTATGTGTGTGGTGTGGTGTGAGTATGTATGTGTGTGGTGTGGTGTGAGTATGTGTGTATGTGTGTGTGGTGTGAGTATGTGTGTGGTTTGGTGTGAGTATGTGTGTATGTGTGTGGTTTGGTGTGAGTATGTGTGTATGTGTGTGTGTGTGTGGTTTGAGTGTGTATGTGTGTGTGTGTGTGTGTGTGATGTGACTATGTGTGTATGTATGTGTGTGTGTGTGGTGTGAGTATGTGTGTGTGTGTGTGTGTGGTGTGATTATGTGTGTGTGTGTATGTGTGTGTGTGGTGTGATTATGTGTGTATGTATGTGTGTGTGTGGTGTGATTATGTGTGTATGTATGTGTGTGTGTGGTGTGATTATGTGTGTATGTATGTGTGTGTGTGGTGTGATTATGTGTGTGTGGTGTGTGGTGTGTGTGTGGTGTGTGTATATGTGTGTGTGGTGTGTGTGTGTGGTGTGTGTGTGTGGTGTGTGGTGTGTGTATGTGTGTGTGTGGTGTGTGGTGTGTGTATGTGTGTGTGTGGTGTGATTATGTGTGTATGTATGTGTGTGTGTGGTGTGATTATGTGTGTATGTATGTGTGTGTGTGGTGTGATTATGTGTGTATGTATGTGTGTGTGTGGTGTGATTATGTGTGTGTGGTGTGTGGTGTGTGTGTGGTGTGTGTATGTGTGTGTGTGATGTGTGTGTGTGGTGTGTGTATGTGTGTGTGTGGTGTGTGGTGTGTGTATATGTGTGTGTGGTGTGATTATGTGTGTATGTGTGTGTGTGGTGTGATTATGTGTGTATATATGTGTGTGGTGTGAGTGTGTGTGTATATATGTGTGTGGTGTGAGTGTGTGTGTATATATGTGTGTGGTGTGGTGTGAGTATGTGTGTATGTGTGTGGTGTGGTGTGAGTATGTGTGTATGTGTGGTGTGTGGTGTATGTGTGGTGTGTGGTGTATGTGTGGTGTGTGTATATGTGTATGTGTTTGTGTGTGTGTGTGTCTGTGTGTGTGGTGTGAGTATGTGTGTGTGTGTGTGTGAGTATGTGTGTATGTATGTATGTGTGTGTGTGTGGTGTGGTGTGAGTATGTGTGTATGTGTGTGGTGTGGTGTGAGTATGTGTGTGTGTGTGGTGTGAGTATGTGTGTATGTGTGTGTGTGTGTATGTGTGTGTGTGTGGTGTGAGTATGTGTGTGTGTGTGTGTGTGTGTGTGTGTGTGGTGTGAGTGTGTGTGTGATGTGACTATGTCTGTATGTGTGTGTGTGTGTGTGGTGTGAGTATGTGTGTATGTATGTATGTGTGTGTGTGTGGTGTGGTGTGAGTATGTATGTGTGTGGTGTGGTGTGAGTATGTGTGTATGTGTGTGGTGTGGTGTGAGTATGTGTGTATGTGTGTGGTGTGGTGTGAGTATGTGTGTGTGTGGTGTGAGTATGTGTGTATGTGTGTGTGTGTGGTGTGAGTATGTGTGTGTGTGTGGTGTGAGTATGTGTGTGTGTGTGTGTGTGAGTATGTGTGTATGTGTGTGTGTGTGGTGTGAGTGTGTATGTGTGTGTGTGTGATGTGACTATGTGTGTATGTGTGTGTGTGTGTGTGTGGTGTGACTATGTGTGTATGTGTGTGTGTGTGGTGTGAGTATGTGTGTATGTGTGTGTGTGGTGTGAGTGTGTATGTGTGTGTGTGTGTGTGTGATGTGACTATGTCTGTATGTATGTGTGTGTGTGTGGTGTGAGTATGTGTGTATGTATGTATGTGTGTGTGTGTGGTGTGGTGTGAGTATGTATGTGTGTGGTGTGGTGTGAGTATGTGTGTATGTGTGTGGTGTGGTGTGAGTATGTGTGTGTGTGGTGTGAGTATGTGTGTATGTGTGTGTGTGTGGTGTGAGTATGTGTGTATGTGTGTGTGTGTGGTGTGAGTATGTGTGTGTGTGTGGTGTGAGTATGTGTGTATGTGTGTGTGTGTGGTGTGAGTATGTGTGTATGTGTGTGTGTGTGGTGTGAGTATGTGTGTGTGTGTGAGTATGTGTGTATGTGTGTGTGTGTGAGTATGTGTGTATGTGTGTGTGTGTGGTGTGAGTGTGTATATGTGTGTGTGTGTGATGTGACTATGTGTGTATGTGTGTGTGTTTGTGGTGTGAGTGTGTGTGTGTGTGTGTGGTGTGAGTGTGTATGTGTGTGTGTGTGATGTGACTATGTGTGTGTGATGTGACTATGTGTGTATGTATGTGTGTGTGTGTGGTGTGAGTATGTGTGTATGTATGTGTGTGTGTGGTGTGATTATGTGTGTATGTATGTGTGTGTGTGGTGTGATTATGTGTGTATGTATGTGTATGTGGTGTGAGTATGTGTGTGTGGTGTGTGGTGTGGTATGTGGTGTGTGTTGTGTGTGTGTGGTTTGTGTTATGGGTGTGTGTGGGATTGTGTTATGGGTGTATGTGTGTGGATTGTGTTATGGGTGTGTGTGTGGTTTGTATTATGGGTGTGTGTGTAGGTGTGTGTGTATGTGTGTACATGTGTGTGGTGTGCGTATGTCTGTGTATGTGTGTGAGTATGTGTGGTGTGTATGTGTGGTGTGTGGTGTATGTGTGGTGTGTGGTGTGTGTATATGTGTATGTGTATGTGTTTGTGTGTGTGTGTCTGTGTGTGTGGTGTGAGTGTGTGTGTGTGTGTCTGTGTGTATGGTGTGAGTATGTGTGTATGTATGTATCTGTGTATGTATGTGTGTGTGTGTGGTGTGAGTATGTGTGTATGTGTGTGTGGTGTGAGTATGTGTGTATGTGTGTATGTGGTATGAGTATGTGTGTATGTGTGTGTGTGGTGTGAGTATGTGTGTGTGTGGTGTGAGTATGTGTGTGTGTATGTATGTATAGATTACTTACAGTGTGGAAACAGGCCCAACAAGTGTGTATATATGTGTGTGGTGTGAGTGTGTGTGTATATATGTGTGTGGTATGGTGTGAGTATGTGTGTATGTGTGTGGTGTGGTGTGGGTATGTGTGTATGTGTGGTGTGTGGTGTGTGGTGTATGTGTATGTGTTTGTGTGTGTGTGCCTGTGTGTGGTGTGAGTATGTATGTGTGTGTGAGTATGTGTGTATGTATGTATGTGTGTATGTATGTATGTATGTGTGTGTGTGGTGTGGTGTGAGTACGTATGTGTGTGGTGTGGTGTGAGTATGTGTGTATGTGTGTGGTGTGAGTATGTGTGTGGTTTGGTGTGAGTATGTGTGTATGTGTGTGGTTTGGTGTGAGTATGTGTGTATGTGTGTGTGATGTGAGTATGTGTGTATGTATGTGTGTGTGTGTGGTGTGAGTATGTGTGTATGTGTGTGTGTGGTGTGATTATGTGTGTATGTATGTGTGTGTGTGGTGTGATTATGTGTGTATGTATGTGTGTGTGTGGTGTGATTATGTGTGTGTGGTGTGTGTGTGGTGTGTGTATGTGTGTGTGTGGTGTGAGTATGTGTGTGTGTATGTATGTATAGATTACTTACAGTGTGGAAACAGGCCCAACAAGTGTGTATATATGTGTGTGGTGTGAGTGTGTGTGTATATATGTGTGTGGTATGGTGTGAGTATGTGTGTATGTGTGTGGTGTGGTGTGGGTATGTGTGTATGTGTGGTGTGTGGTGTATGTGTATGTGTTTGTGTGTGTGTGCCTGTGTGTGGTGTGAGTATGTATGTGTGTGTGAGTATGTGTGTATGTATGTATGTGTGTATGTATGTATGTATGTGTGTGTGTGGTGTGGTGTGAGTACGTATGTGTGTGGTGTGGTGTGAGTATGTGTGTATGTGTGTGGTGTGAGTATGTGTGTGGTTTGGTGTGAGTATGTGTGTATGTGTGTGGTTTGGTGTGAGTATGTGTGTATGTGTGTGTGATGTGAGTATGTGTGTATGTATGTGTGTGTGTGTGGTGTGAGTATGTGTGTATGTGTGTGTGTGGTGTGATTATGTGTGTATGTATGTGTGTGTGTGGTGTGATTATGTGTGTATGTATGTGTGTGTGTGGTGTGATTATGTGTGTGTGGTGTGTGTGTGGTGTGTGTATGTGTGTGTGTGGTGTGAGTATGTGTGTGTGTGTGGTGTGAGTATGTGTGTATGTGTGTGGTGTGGTGTGAGTATGTGTGTGTGTGTGGTGTGAGTATGTGTGTATGTGTGTGTGTGTGGTGTGAGTATGTGTGTGTGTGTGTGTGGTGTGAGTATGTGTGTATGTGTGTGTGTGTGGTGTGAGTATGTGTGTATGTGTGTGTGTGTGAGTATGTGTGTATGTGTGTGTGTGTGAGTATGTGTGTATGTGTGTGTGTGTGGTGTGAGTGTGTATGTGTGTGTGTGTGTGATGTGACTATGTGTGTATGTGTGTGTGTGTGGTGTGAGTGTGTGTGTGTGTGTGTGTGTGTGGTGTGCGTGTGTATGTGTGTGTGTGTGATGTGACTATGTGTGTGTGATGTGACTATGTGTGTATGTATGTGTGTGTGTGTGGTGTGAGTATGTGTGTGTGTGTGTGTGGTGTGAGTATGTGTGTATGTATGTGTGTGTGTGGTGTGATTATGTGTGTATGTATGTGTGTGTGTGGTGTGATTATGTGTGTATGTATGTGTGTGTGTGGTGTGATTATGTGTGTATGTATGTGTGTGGGTGGTGTGAGTATGTGGTTGTGTGTGGGTGGTGTGAGTATGTGGGTGTGTGTGGGTGGTGTGAGTATGTGGGTGTGTGTGGGTGGTGTGAGTATGTGGGTGTGTGTGTGGTGGGTGTGGTGTATGTGGTGTGGGTGTGTGTGTGTATGTGTGGGGTGTGTGTGTGTTTATGTGTATGTATGTGTGTGTGTGGTTTGAGTATGTGGGTGTGTGTGTGGTGGGTGTTGTGTATGTGGTGTGCCTGTGGTGTGTGTGTGTGGTGTGTGTGTGCGGGGTGTGTGCGTGCGTGGTGTGTGTGTGTGTGTGTGTGGTGTATTTGTATGTGTGGTGTGTGTGTGTGTGGTGTGTGTATGTTTGTGTGGTGTGGTGTGTGTATGTTTGTATGGTGTGTTTGTATGCGTGGTGTGTGTGTGTATGTGTATGGTGTGTGTATGTATGTGTGGTGTGTGTGTATGTGTGATGTGTGGTGTGTGTGTATGTGTGATGTGTGGTGTGTGTGTATGTGTGATGTGTGGTGTGTGTGTATGTGTGATGTGTGGTGTGTGTGTATGTGTGGTGTGTGGGTGTGGTGTGTGTATGTGTGGTGCGTGGGCGTATGTGTGGTGTGTGTATATGCATGTGTGTGTGTGGTGTGTGCGTATGTGTAGTGTGTGTGTGTATGCATGGTGTGTGTGTGGGTGTGTGTGCGGTGTGTGTATATGTGTGTGTGTGGAGTGTGTGTATATGCACGTGTGTGGTGTGTGTGTGTTTGTGGTGCGTGTGTGTGGTGTGTGTGTGCGTGGTGTATGTGTGGTGTGTGTGTTTGTGTGTATGTGTGGTGTGTGTGTTTGTATGTGTGGTGTGTGTGTTTGTGTGATGGGTGTGGTGTGTGTGTTTGTGTGGTGGGTGTGGTGTGTGTGGTGTTTGTGTGGGTGTGGTGGGTGTGTGTGGTGTGTGTGTATGTGTGGTTTGTATGTGGTGTGTGTGTATGTGTGGTTTGTATGCGGTGTGTGTGTATGTGTGGTTTGTATGTGGTGTGTGTGTATGTGTGGTTTGTATGTGGTGTGTGTGTATGTGTGGTTTGTGTGTGGTGTGTGTGTGTATGTGTGGTGTGTGTGGGTATGTGTGCAGTGTGTGTGTATGTGTGTGTGTGTGTGCGGTGTGTGTATATGTGTGTGTGTGCGCAGTGTGTGGTCTGTGTGGTGTGTGTGCTGGGTGGTTGTGGTGGGTGTGTGTGGTGTGTGTGTTATGTGTGTGTGTTATGTGTGTGTGGTGTGTGTGTTATGTGTGTGTGTTGTGTGTGTTATGTGTGTGTGTTATGTGTGTGTGGTGTGTGTGTTATGTGTGTGTGGTGTGTGTGTTATGTGTGTGTGTAGTGTGTGTTGTGTGTGTGTGGTGTGTGTTGTGTGTGTGTGTGGTGTCTGTGTGTGGTGTGCATGTGGTGTATGTGTGTGTGGTGTGTGGTGTGTGTGTGTGGGGTGCGTGTGGTGTGTGTGTGGGGGGTGCGTGTGGTGTATGTGTGTGTGGTGTGTGTGTATGGTGTGTGTGTTTGTGGTGGGTGGTTGTGGTGTGTGTGTGTGGTGTGTGTGGTGTGTGTGTGGTGTGTGTTATGTGTGTGTGTGGTGTGTGGTGTGTGGTGTGTGTTATGTGTGTGTGGTGTGTGTTATGTTTGTGTGGTGTGCGTTATGTGTGTGTGGTGTGTGTGTGGGAGTGATTCTGTGTGTGTGGTGTGTGTATCTGTGTGTGTGGTGTGTGTATCTGTGTGTGTGGTGTGTATCTGTGGTGTGTGTTGTGTGTGTGGTTTGTGTTATGGGTGTGTGTGTGGTTTGTATTATGGGTGTGTGTGTATGTGTGTGTGTGGTGTGTGTGTTATGTGTGTGGTGTGAGTATGTGTGTATATATGTGTGTGGTGTGAGTGTGTGTGTATATATGTGTGTGGTGTGAGTGTGTGTGTATATATGTGTGTGGTGTGGTGTGAGTATGTGTGTATATATGTGTGTGGTGTGGTGTGAGTATGTGTGTATGTGTGTGGTGTGGTGTGAGTATGTGTGTATGTGTGTGGTGTGGTGTGAGTATGTGTGTATGTGTGGTGTGTGGTGTATGTGTGGTGTGTGTATATGTGTATGTGTTTGTGTGTGTGTGTGTCTGTGTGTGTGGTGTGAGTATGTGTGTGTGTGTGTGAGTATGTGTGTATGTATGTATGTGTGTGTGTGTGGTGTGGTGTGAGTATGTATGTGTGTGGTGTGGTGTGAATATGTGTGTATGTGTGTGGTGTGGTGTGAGTATGTGTGTGTGTGTGGTGTGAGTATGTGTGTATGTGTGTGTGTGGTGTGAGTATGTGTGTATGTGTGTGTATGTGAGTATGTGTGTGTGTGTGGTGTGAGTGTGTATGTGTGTGTGTGTGATGTGACTATGTGTGTATGTGTGTGTGTGGTGTGAGTATGTGTGTATGTGTGTGTGTGTGGTGTGAGTGTGTATGTGTGTGTGTGTGTGTGATGTGACTATGTGTGTATGTATGTGTGTGTGTGTGGTGTGAGTATGTGTGTGTGTGTGTGTGGTGTGATTATGTGTGTATGTATGTGTGTGTGTGGTGTGATTATGTGTGTATGTATGTGTGTGTGTGGTGTGATTATGTGTGTATGTATGTGTATGTGGTGTGAGTATGTGTGTGTGTAGGTATGTATGTATGTGTGTGTGTGGTGTGAGTATGTGTGTATATATGTGTGTGGTGTGAGTATGTGTGTATATATGTGTGTGGTGTGAGTGTGTGTGTATATATGTGTGTGGTGTGAGTGTGTGTGTATATATGTGTGTGGTGTGGTGTGAGTATGTGTGTATGTGTATGGTGTGGTGTGGGTATGTGTGTATGTGTGGTGTGTGGTGTATGTGTGGTGTGTGTGTATGTGTATGTGTTTGTGTGTGTGTGCCTGTGTGTGGTGTGAGTATGTATGTGTGTGTGAGTATGTGTGTATGTATGTATGTGTGTATGTATGTGTGTGTGTGTGTGGTGTGGTGTGAGTATGTATGTGTGTGGTGTGGTGTGAGTATGTATGTGTGTGGTGTGGTGTGAGTATGTGTGTATGTGTGTGTGGTGTGAGTATGTGTGTGGTTTGGTGTGAGTATGTGTGTATGTGTGTGGTTTGGTGTGAGTATGTGTGTATGTGTGTGTGTGTGTGGTTTGAGTGTGTATGTGTGTGTGTGTGTGTGTGTGTGTGATGTGACTATGTGTGTATGTATGTGTGTGTGTGTGGTGTGAGTATGTGTGTGTGTGTGTGTGTGGTGTGATTATGTGTGTGTGTGTATGTGTGTGTGTGGTGTGATTATGTGTGTATGTATGTGTGTGTGTGGTGTGATTATGTGTGTATGTATGTGTGTGTGTGGTGTGATTATGTGTGTATGTATGTGTGTGTGTGGTGTGATTATGTGTGTGTGGTGTGTGGTGTGTGTGTGGTGTGTGTATATGTGTGTGTGGTGTGTGTGTGTGGTGTGTGTGTGTGGTGTGTGGTGTGTGTATGTGTGTGTGTGGTGTGATTATGTGTGTATGTGTGTGTGTGGTGTGATTATGTGTGTATGTATGTGTGTGTGTGGTGTGATTATGTGTGTATGTATGTGTGTGTGTGGTGTGATTATGTGTGTATGTATGTGTGTGTGTGGTGTGATTATGTGTGTGTGGTGTGTGGTGTGTGTGTGGTGTGTGTATGTGTGTGTGTGGTGTGTGTGTGTGGTGTGTGGTGTGTGTATGTGTGTGTGTGGTGTGTGGTGTGTGGTGTGTGGTGTGATTATGTGTGTATGTGTGTGTGTGGTGTGATTATGTGTGTATATATGTGTGTGGTGTGAGTGTGTGTGTATATATGTGTGTGGTGTGAGTGTGTGTGTATATATGTGTGTGGTGTGGTGTGAGTATGTGTGTATGTGTGTGGTGTGGTGTGAGTATGTGTGTATGTGTGTGGTGTGGTGTGAGTATGTGTGTATGTGTGGTGTGTGGTGTATGTGTGGTGTGTGGTGTATGTGTGGTGTGTGTATATGTGTATGTGTTTGTGTGTGTGTGTGTCTGTGTGTGTGGTGTGAGTATGTGTGTGTGTGTGTGTGAGTATGTGTGTATGTATGTATGTGTGTGTGTGTGGTGTGGTGTGAGTATGTGTGTATGTGTGTGGTGTGGTGTGAGTATGTGTGTGTGTGTGGTGTGAGTATGTGTGTATGTGTGTGTGTGTGTATGTGTGTGTGTGTGGTGTGAGTATGTGTGTGTGTGTGTATGTGTGTGTGTGTGGTGTGAGTGTGTGTGTGATGTGACTATGTCTGTATGTGTGTGTGTGTGTGTGGTGTGAGTATGTGTGTATGTATGTATGTGTGTGTGTGTGGTGTGGTGTGAGTATGTATGTGTGTGGTGTGGTGTGAGTATGTGTGTATGTGTGTGGTGTGGTGTGAGTATGTGTGTGTGTGGTGTGAGTATGTGTGTATGTGTGTGTGTGTGGTGTGAGTATGTGTGTGTGTGTGGTGTGAGTATGTGTGTATGTGTGTGTGTGTGAGTATGTGTGTGTGTGTGGTGTGAGTGTGTATGTGTGTGTGTGTGATGTGACTATGTGTGTATGTGTGTGTGTGTGTGTGTGGTGTGACTACGTGTGTATGTGTGTGTGTGGTGTGATTATGTGTGTATGTATGTGTGTGTGTGGTGTGATTATGTGTGTATGTATGTGTGTGTGTGGTGTGATTATGTGTGTATGTATGTGTGTGTGTGGTGTGATTATGTGTGTGTGGTGTGTGGTGTGTGTGTGGTGTGTGTATGTGTGTGTGTGGTGTGTGTGTGTGGTGTGTGGTGTGTGTATGTGTGTGTGTGGTGTGTGGTGTGTGGTGTGTGGTGTGATTATGTGTGTATGTGTGTGTGTGGTGTGATTATGTGTGTATATATGTGTGTGGTGTGAGTGTGTGTGTATATATGTGTGTGGTGTGAGTGTGTGTGTATATATGTGTGTGGTGTGGTGTGAGTATGTGTGTATGTGTGTGGTGTGGTGTGAGTATGTGTGTATGTGTGTGGTGTGGTGTGAGTATGTGTGTATGTGTGGTGTGTGGTGTATGTGTGGTGTGTGGTGTATGTGTGGTGTGTGTATATGTGTATGTGTTTGTGTGTGTGTGTGTCTGTGTGTGTGGTGTGAGTATGTGTGTGTGTGTGTGTGAGTATGTGTGTATGTATGTATGTGTGTGTGTGTGGTGTGGTGTGAGTATGTGTGTATGTGTGTGGTGTGGTGTGAGTATGTGTGTGTGTGTGGTGTGAGTATGTGTGTATGTGTGTGTGTGTGTATGTGTGTGTGTGTGGTGTGAGTATGTGTGTGTGTGTGTATGTGTGTGTGTGTGGTGTGAGTGTGTGTGTGATGTGACTATGTCTGTATGTGTGTGTGTGTGTGTGGTGTGAGTATGTGTGTATGTATGTATGTGTGTGTGTGTGGTGTGGTGTGAGTATGTATGTGTGTGGTGTGGTGTGAGTATGTGTGTATGTGTGTGGTGTGGTGTGAGTATGTGTGTATGTGTGTGGTGTGGTGTGAGTATGTGTGTGTGTGGTGTGAGTATGTGTGTATGTGTGTGTGTGTGGTGTGAGTATGTGTGTGTGTGTGGTGTGAGTATGTGTGTATGTGTGTGTGTGTGAGTATGTGTGTGTGTGTGGTGTGAGTGTGTATGTGTGTGTGTGTGATGTGACTATGTGTGTATGTGTGTGTGTGTGTGTGTGGTGTGACTATGTGTGTATGTGTGTGTGTGTGGTGTGAGTATGTGTGTATGTGTGTGTGTGGTGTGAGTGTGTATGTGTGTGTGTGTGTGTGATGTGACTATGTCTGTATGTATGTGTGTGTGTGTGGTGTGAGTATGTGTGTATGTATGTATGTGTGTGTGTGTGGTGTGGTGTGAGTATGTATGTGTGTGGTGTGGTGTGAGTATGTGTGTATGTGTGTGGTGTGGTGTGAGTATGTGTGTGTGTGGTGTGAGTATGTGTGTATGTGTGTGTGTGTGGTGTGAGTATGTGTGTATGTGTGTGTGTGTGGTGTGAGTATGTGTGTGTGTGTGGTGTGAGTATGTGTGTATGTGTGTGTGTGTGGTGTGAGTATGTGTGTATGTGTGTGTGTGTGAGTATGTGTGTATGTGTGTGTGTGTGAGTATGTGTGTATGTGTGTGTGTGTGGTGTGAGTGTGTATATGTGTGTGTGTGTGATGTGACTATGTGTGTATGTGTGTGTGTTTGTGGTGTGAGTGTGTGTGTGTGTGTGTGTGGTGTGAGTGTGTATGTGTGTGTGTGTGATGTGACTATGTGTGTGTGATGTGACTATGTGTGTATGTATGTGTGTGTGTGTGGTGTGAGTATGTGTGTGTGTGTGTGTGGTGTGAGTATGTGTGTATGTATGTGTGTGTGTGGTGTGATTATGTGTGTATGTATGTGTGTGTGTGGTGTGATTATGTGTGTATGTATGTGTATGTGATGTGTGTATGTATGTGTGTGTGTGTGGTGTGAGTATGTGTGTATGTGTGTGTGGTGTGAGTATGTGTGTATGTGTGTGTGTGGTATGAGTATGTGTGTATGTGTGTGTGTGGTGTGAGTATGTGTGTGTGTGGTGTGAGTATGTGTGTGTGTATGTATGTATAGATTACTTACAGTGTGGAAACAGGCCCAACAAGTGTGTATATATGTGTGTGGTGTGAGTGTGTGTGTATATATGTGTGTGGTATGGTGTGAGTATGTGTGTATGTGTGTGGTGTGGTGTGGGTATGTGTGTATGTGTGGTGTGTGGTGTATGTGTATGTGTTTGTGTGTGTGTGCCTGTGTGTGGTGTGAGTATGTATGTGTGTGTGAGTATGTGTGTATGTATGTATGTGTGTATGTATGTATGTATGTGTGTGTGTGGTGTGGTGTGAGTACGTATGTGTGTGGTGTGGTGTGAGTATGTGTGTATGTGTGTGGTGTGAGTATGTGTGTGGTTTGGTGTGAGTATGTGTGTATGTGTGTGGTTTGGTGTGAGT
This sequence comes from Chiloscyllium punctatum, assembly GCF_047496795.1. Taxonomy (NCBI): domain Eukaryota; kingdom Metazoa; phylum Chordata; class Chondrichthyes; order Orectolobiformes; family Hemiscylliidae; genus Chiloscyllium; species Chiloscyllium punctatum. The sequence goes on along the minus strand of NC_092780.1, from coordinate 14,894,279 downwards.
ATGTGTGTATGTGTGTGTGATGTGAGTATGTGTGTATGTATGTGTGTGTGTGTGGTGTGAGTATGTGTGTATGTGTGTGTGTGGTGTGATTATGTGTGTATGTATGTGTGTGTGTGGTGTGATTATGTGTGTATGTATGTGTGTGTGTGGTGTGATTATGTGTGTGTGGTGTGTGTGTGGTGTGTGTATGTGTGTGTGTGGTGTGAGTATGTGTGTGTGTGTGGTGTGAGTATGTGTGTGTGTGTGGTGTGAGTATGTGTGTGTGTGTGGTGTGAGTATGTGTGTGTATGTGTGTGTGTGGTGTGTGTATGTGTGTGTGTGTGGTGTGTGTATGTGCGTGTGTGGTGTGAGTATGTGTGTATGTGCGTGTGTGGTGTGAGTATGTGTGTGTGTGCGTGTGTGGTGTGAGTATGTGTGTGTGTGCGTGTGTGGTGTGAGTATGTATGTGTGTGTGAGTATGTGTGTATGTATGTATGTGTGTATGTATTGGTGTGTGTATGTGCGTGTGTGGTGTGAGTATGTATGTGTGTGGTGTGGTGTGAGTATGTGTGTGTGTGGTGTGGTGTGAGTATGTGTGTATGTGTGTGTGTGGTGTGAGTATGTGTGTATGTGTGTGTGTGGTGTGATTATGTGTGTATGTATGTGTGTGTGGTGTGATTATGTGTGTATGTATGTGTGTGTGGTGTGATTATGTGTGTATGTATGTGTGTGTGGTGTGATTATGTGTGTATGTATGTGTATGTGGTGTGAGTATGTGTGTGTGTATGTATGTATGTGTGTGTGTGGTGTGAGTATGTGTGTATATATGTGTGTGGTGTGAGTGTGTGAGTATGTATGTGTGTGGTGTGGTGTGAGTATGTGTGTATGTGTGTGGTGTGGTGTGAGTATGTGTGTATGTGTGTGGTGTGGTGTGAGTATGTATGTGTGTGTGAGTATGTGTGTATGTATGTATGTGTGTATGTATGTGTGTGTGTGTGGTGTGGTGTGAGTATGTATGTGTGTGGTGTGGTGTGAGTATGTGTGTATGTGTGTGGTGTGAGTATGTGTGTATGTGTGTGTGTGGTGTGATTATGTGTGTATGTATGTGTGTGTGGTGTGATTATGTGTGTATGTATGTGTGTGTGGTGTGATTATGTGTGTATGTATGTGTATGTGGTGTGAGTATGTGTGTGTGTATGTATGTATGTGTGTGTGTGGTGTGAGTATGTGTGTATATATGTGTGTGGTGTGAGTGTGTGTGTATATATGTGTGTGGTGTGAGTGTGTGTGTATATATGTGTGTGGTGTGGTGTGTGTATGTGTGTGGTGTGGTGTGGGTATGTGTGTGTGTGTGGTGTGTGGTGTATGGGTGGTGTGTGTGTATGTGTATGTGTTTGTGTGTGTGTGCCTGTGTGTGGTGTGAGTATGTATGTGTGTGTGAGTATGTGTGTATGTATGTATGTGTGTATGTATGTATGTGTGTATGTATGTATGTGTGTGTGTGGTGTGGTGTGAGTATGTATGTGTGTGGTGTGGTGTGAGTATGTGTGTATGTGTGTGGTGTGAGTATGTGGGTGGTTTGGTGTGAGTATGTGTGTATGTGTGTGGTTTGGTGTGAGTATGTGTGTATGTGTGTGTGTATGTGTGTGGTTTGGTGTGAGTATGTGTGTATGTGTGTATGTGTGTGTGTGGTGTGTGTATGTGTGTGTGTGGTGTGATTATGTGTGTATATATGTGTGTGGTGTGAGTGTGTGTGTATATATGTGTGTGGTGTGGTGTGAGTATGTGTGTATATATGTGTGTGGTGTGGTGTGAGTATGTGTGTATGTGTGGTGTGTGGTGTGAGTATGTGTGTATGTGTGGTGTGTGGTGTGAGTATGTGTGTATGTGTGGTGTGTGGTGTATGTGTGGTGTGTGTATATGTGTATGTGTGGTGTGTGTATATGTGTATGTGTTTGTGTGTGTGTGTGTCTGTGTGTGTGGTGTGAGTATGTGTGTGTGTGGTGTGTGTATGTGTGTGTGTGTGGTGTGTGTATGTGTGTGTGTGTGGTGTGTGTATGTGCGTGTGTGGTGTGAGTATGTGTGTGTGTGCGTGTGTGGTGTGAGTATGTGTGTGTGTGCGTGTGTGGTGTGAGTATGTGTGTGTGTGCGTGTGTGGTGTGAGTATGTGTGTATGTGCGTGTGTGGTGTGAGTATGTATGTGTGTGTGAGTATGTGTGTATGTATGTATGTGTGTATGTATGTGTGTGTGTGTGGTGTGGTGTGAGTATGTATGTGTGTGGTGTGGTGTGAGTATGTGTGTATGTGTGTGGTGTGAGTATGTGTGTATGTGCGTGTGTGGTGTGAGTATGTATGTGTGTGTGAGTATGTGTGTATGTATGTATGTGTGTATGTATGTGTGTGTGTGTGGTGTGGTGTGAGTATGTATGTGTGTGGTGTGGTGTGAGTATGTGTGTATGTGTGTGGTGTGAGTATGTGTGTATGTGTGTGTGTGGTGTGATTATGTGTGTATGTATGTGTGTGTGTGGTGTGATTATGTGTGTATGTATGTGTGTGTGTGGTGTGATTATGTGTGTGTGGTGTGTGGTGTGTGTGTGGTGTGTGGTGTGTGTGTGGTGTGTGTATGTATGTGTGTGGTGTGAGTATGTGTGTGTGTGTGGTGTGAGTATGTGTGTGTGTGTGGTGTGTGTATGTGTGTGTGTGTGGTGTGTGTATGTGCGTGTGTGGTGTATGTGTGTATGTGCGTGTGTGGTGTGAGTATGTGTGTATGTGCGTGTGTGGTGTGAGTATGTGTGTATGTGCGTGTGTGGTGTGAGTATGTATGTGTGTGTGAGTATGTATGTATGTATGTATGTGTGTATGTATGTGTGTGTGTGTGGTGTGGTGTGAGTATGTATGTGTGTGGTGTGGTGCGAGTATGTGTGTATGTGTGTGGTGTGAGTATGTGTGTGGTTTGGTGTGAGTATGTGTGTATGTGTGTGGTTTGGTGTGAGTATGTGAGTGTGTGGTGTGTGTATGTGTGTGTGTGGTGTGTGGTGTGTGTATGTGTGTGTGTGGTGTGATTATGTGTGTATGTATGTGTATGTGGTATGAGTATGTGTGTGTCGTGTGTGGTGTGTGTGTGGTGTGTGTATGTGTGTGTGTGGTGTGTGTATGTGTGTGTGTGTGGTGTGTGGTGTGTGTATGTATTTGGTGTGTGTATATGTGTATGTGTGTGTGTGGGGTGTGTGTGTATGTGTATGTGTGTGTGTGTGTGTGGTGTATGTGTGTATGTATGTGTGTATGTGTATGTGTTTGTGTGTGTGTGCCTGTGTGTGGTGTGAGTGTGTATGTGTGTGTGTGTATGTGTGTGATGTGACTATGTGTGTATGTATGTGTGTGTGTGTGGTGTGACTATGTGTGTATGTATGTGTGTGTGTGGTGTGATTATGTGTGTATGTATGTGTGTGTGTGGTGTGATTATGTGTGTGTGGTGTGTGGTGTGTGTGTGTGTGTGGTGTGAGTATGTGTGTGTGTGGTGTGAGTATGTGTGTGTGTGTGGTGTGTGTATGTGTGTGTGTGTGGTGTGTGTGGTGTATGTGTGTGTGTGTGGTGTGTGTGGTGTATGTGTGTATGTGCGTGTGTGGTGTGAGTATGTGTGTGTGCGTGTGTGGTGTGAGTATGTGTGTATGTGCGTGTGTGGTGTGAGTATGTATGTATGTGTGTGTGGTGTGAGTATGGGTGTATGTGTGTGTGGTGTGTGAGTATGGGTGTATGTGTGTGTGGTGTGTGAGTATGTATGTATGTGTGTGTGTGGTGTGAGTATGTGTGTACGTATGTGTGTGGTGGGAGGTGTATGTGTGTATGCATGTATGTGTGTGTGTGGTGTGAGTATGTGTGTATGTGTGTGCATGGTGTGAGTATGTGTGTGTGTATATGTGTGTGTGGTGTGAGTATGTGTATGTATGTGTGTGTGTGAGGTGTGAGTATGTGTGTGTGTGTGTGTGTGTGGTGTGAGTATGTGTGTATGTATGTGTGTGTGTGGTGTGAGTATGTATGGGTGTGTGTGGTATGTGTGTGTGTGGTGTGAGTATGTATGGGTGTGTGTGGTGTGTGGTGTGTGTATATGTGTGTGTGTGGTGTGTGTATGTGTGTGTGGTGTGTGTATGTGTGTGTGGTGTGTGTTTATGTGTGTGTGTGGTGTGTGGATGTGTGTGTGGTGTGTGTATGTGTGTGGTGTGTGTGTGTGTGTGTGTGGTGTGTGTGTGTGTGGTGTGTGTGTGCGCTGTGTGTATGTGTGTGTGTAGTGTTTGTGTGTGTGTGTGGTGTGTGTATATGTGTGTGTGTGGTGTGTGTGTGTGGTGTGTATGTGTGTGTGTGTGGTGTGTGTGTGTGTGTGGTGTGTGTATGTGTATGGGTGTGTGTATGTGTGTGAGTGGTGTATGTGTGTGTGTGTGTGGTGTGTGTATGTGTATGTGTGTGTGTGGTGTGTGTATGTGTATGTGTGTGTGTGTATGGTGTGATTATGTGTGTATGTATGTGTATGTGGTGTAAGTGTGTGGTGTGTGTGTGTGTGGTGTGTGTGTGGTGTGTGGTGTGTGTATGTGTGTGTGTGGTGTGATTATGTGTGTATGTATGTGTGTGTGGTGTGAGTATGTGTGTGTGTGGTGTGTGTATGAGTGTGTGGTGTGTGTATATGTGTGTGTGGTGTATGGTGTGTGTGTGCGTGGTGTGTGTGTGTGGTGTGTGTGTGTAGGTGGTGTGTATGTGGTGTGTATGGTGTGTGTGTGTGGTGTGTGTGTGTAGTGTGTATGTATTTGGTGTGTGTATATGTGTATGTGTGTGTGTGGGGTGTGTGTGTATGTGTGTGTGTGTGTGTGTGGTGTGAGTATGTGTGTATGTATGTGTGTGTGTGTATGTGTATGGTGTGAGTGTGTATGTGTGTGTGTGTATGTGTGTGATGTGACTGTGTGTGTATGTGTGTGATGTGACTATGTGTGTATGTATGTGTGTGTGTGTGGTGTGAGTATGTGTGTATGTATGTGTGTGTGTGGTGTGATTATGTGTGTATGTATGTGTGTGTGTGGTGTGATTATGTGTGTATGTATGTGTGTGTGTGGTGTGATTATGTGTGTGTGGTGTGTGGTGTGTGTGTGGTGTGTGTATGTGTGTGTGTGGTGTGAGTATGTGTGTGTGTGGTGTGAGTATGTGTGTGTGTGTGGTGTGAGTATGTGTGTGTGTGTGGTGTGT